>NC_134687.1:279291743-279296743 GCF_050947455.1 Rhinoderma darwinii | reverse complement strand
GATACATAGAAGATAGATAGATATAAGATAGATATAAGATAGATATAAGATAGATAGAAGATAGATAGATAGATAGATAGATATAAGATAGATAGATAAAGATAGATATAAGATAGATAGATAGATATAAGATAGATAGATAGATATAAGATAGATAGAAGATAGATAGATAGATAGATTAGATAGATAGATAGATAGATAGATAGATAGATAGATAGATAGATAGATATAAGATAGATAGATAAAGATAGATATAAGATAGATAGATATAAGATAGATAGATAGATATAAGATAGATAGATAGATAGAGCTATAAGATAGATAGCTATAAGATAGATATAAGATAGATAGATAGATATAAGATAGATAGATAGAGATAGATATAAGATAGATAGATAGATATAAGATAAATAGATATAAGATAGATAGATAGATAGATATTAGATAGATAGAAGATAGATAGATAGATAGATAGATAGATAGATAGATAGATAGATAGATATAAGATAGATAGATAGATAGAGATAGATATAAGATAGATAGATAGATAGAAGATAGATAGATAGATATGAGATAGATATAGATAGATATAGATAGATATAAGATAGATAGATATGCCATGGACTTGTATAACCCCGACCCTAGATGTGTCCCTATCCCCAAGCCCTCAGTCCCTATCCCTCATTCCCTTACTTCTTACTTGCTTTGGCAATGCTAATATGTATTTGGTCCTGCCAATAAAGCTTCTTTGAATTTGAATTGAATTTGAATTTGAATTTGAATTATAAGATAGATAGATAGATATAAGATAGATATAAATATAAAATAGATATATAGATATAAGATAGATAGATATATATAAGATAGATAGATAGATAGATAGATAGAGATAGATAGATATAAGATAAATAGATATAAGATAGATATATATAAGATAAATAGATATAAGATAGATAGATAGAGATAGATATAAGATAGATAGATATAAGATAAATAGATATAAGATAGATATATATAAGATAAATAGATATAAGATAGATAGATAGATATAGATAATAGATAGATAGATATAAGATAGATAGATATAGATAACAGATAGATAGATAGATATATATAAGATAGATAGATATGAGATAGATAGATATATATATATATATATAAGATAGATAGATAGATATAAGATAGATATAAAATAGATAGATATATAGATATAAGATAGATAGATATAAGATAGATAGATATAAGATAAATAGATAGATAGAAGATAAATAGATATAAGATAGATAGAGATAGATATAAGATAGATAGATAGCTATAAGATAGATATTAGATAGATAGATAGATAGATAGATAGATAGAGATAGATGTGAGATAGATAGATAGATAGATAGATAGATAGATAGAGATATAAGATAGATAGATAGCTATAAGATAGATAGATAGATATTAGATAGATAGATAGATAGATAGATAGATAGAGATAGATGTGAGATAGATAGATAGATAGATATAAGATAGATAGATATAGATGACAGATAGATAGATAGATAGATAGTGAAACAAATATATCCAGCAGCACCAGTATACGATGGGTGCAGATCCTCAAGAACAGACCACGTTCTAATTCCAATAATATCCAAAAAAGAGGCAGCACTCCGCAGAAAATATAATAAAGGGTGTATTTATTGCCCCCTGTGCGTGCAACGTTTCAGCTCTATCCTCTAGAGCCTTTCTCAAGATGGATAGAGCTGAAACGTTGCACGCACAGGGGGCAATAAATACACCCTTTATCATATTTTCTGCGGAGTGCTGCCTCTTTTTTGGATACTATTGGAATTAGAACGTGGTCTGTTCCTGAGGAGTTGCACCCACCGTATACTGGTGCTGCTGGATATATTTGTTTAAACTAGATAGATAGATAGATAGATAGATGATAGATAGAAGATAGATATAAGATAGATATTAGATAGATAGATAGATAGATAGATAGATATAAGATAGATAGATATAAGATAGATAGATAGATGACAGATAGATAGATAGATAGATAGATAGATAGATAGATAGATAGATAGATAGATAGATAAATATTAGATAGATAGATAGATTGAGAAAGGCTCTAGAGGATAGAGCTGAAACGTTGCACGCACAGGGGGCAATAAATACACCCTTTATTATATTTTCTGCGGAGTGCTGCCTCTTTTTTGGATATTATTAGATAGATAGATAGATAGTAGATATAAGATAGATAGATAGATATGAGATAGATAGATAGATAGATAGATAGATATAAGATAGATAGATATATGATAGATATAAAATAGATAGATATATAGATATAAGATAGATAGATATAAGATAGATAGATATAAGATAGATAGATAGATAGATAGAAGATAAATAGAAATAAGATAGATAGAGATAGATATAAGATAGATAGATATAAGATAGATAGATATTAGATAGATATAAGATAGATAGATATAAGATAGATAGATAGATAGATATAAGATAGATAGATATAAGATAGATAGATAGATATATATATATAAGATAAATAGATATAAAATATATATAAGATAAATAGATATAAGATGATAGATAGATAGATAGATAGAGATAGATAGATAGATAGATAGAGATAGATATAAGATAGATAGATAGATATAAGATAAATAGATATAAGATAGATAGATAGAGATAGATATAAGATAGATAGATAGATATAAGATAAATAGATATAAGATAGATAGATAGAGATAGATAGATGTGAGATAGATAGATAGATATAAGATAAATAGATATAAGATAGATAGATAGAGATAGATGTGAGATAGATAGATAGATAGATAGATAGATAGATAGATAGATAGATAGATAGATAGATATATAAGATAGATAGATATAAGATAGATATAAAATAGATAGATATATAGATATAAGATAGATAGATATAAGATAGATATAAGATAGATAGATAGATATAAGATAGATAGATATAAGATAGATAGATATAAGATAGATAGATAGATATAAGATAAATAGATAGAAGATAGATAGATAGATAGATAGATAGATATATATAAGATAAATAGATATAAGATAGATATATATATAAGATAAATAGATATAAGATAGATAGATAGAGATAGATATAAGATAGATAGATAGATAGATATAAGATAAATAGATATAAGATAGATAGATAGATATAAGATAAATAGATATAAGATAGATAGATAGATAGATAGATAGATAGATAGATAGATATAAGATAAATAGATATAAGATAGATAGATAGATAGATAGATATAAGATAGATAGAGATAGATAGATATAAGATAGATATAAGATAGATATAAGATAGATAGATAGATAAAGATAGATATAAGATACATAGATAGATAGATATAAGATAGATAGAGATAGATAGATAGAGTTAGATAGATAGATAGATAGATATAAGATAGATAGATAGATATATATAAGTTAGATAGATATAAGATAGATATAAGATAGATAGATAGATATAAGATAGATAGATATAAGATAGATATAAGATAGATAGATAGGTAGATAGATAGATATAAGATAGATAGATAGATAGATAGATAGATATAAGATAGATAGATAGAGATAGATAGATATAAGATAGATAGATAGATAGATAGATAGATAGATATATATAGATAACAGATAGATAGATATAAGATAGATAGATAGATAGATATGAGATAGATAGATAGATAGATATAAGATAGATAGATATATATAAGATAGATAGAGATAGATATAAGATAGATAGATAGATAGAGATAGATATAAGATAGATAGATAGATATAGATAACAGATAGATAGATAGATAGATATAAGATAGATAGATATGAGATAGATAGATAGATAGATAGATAGATAGAGATAGATATAAGATAGATAGATAGCTATAAGATAGATAGATAGATAGATAGATATAAGATAGATATTAGATAGATAGATAGATAGATAGATAGAGATAGATTTGAGATAGATATATAGATAGATAGATATAAGATAGATAGATATAAGATAGATAGATATAGATAACAGATAGATAGTAGATATAAGATAGATAGATAGATATATATTAGATAGATAGATAGATAGATATAAGATAGATAGATAGATATATATATAAGATAGATATAAGATAGATATAAAATAGATAGATATATAGATATAAGATAGATAGATATAAGATAGATAGATATAAGATAGATAGATATTAGATAGATATAAGATAGATAGATATAAGATAGATAGATAGATATAAGATAGATAGATATAAGATAGATAGATAGAGATAGATATAAGATAGATAGATATAAGATAAATAGATATAAGATAGATAGATAGATAGATAGATAGATAGAGATAGATGTGAGATAGATAGATAGATAGATAGATAGATAGATAGATAGATAGATAGATAGATAGATAGATAGATAGATAGATAGATATAGATAACAGATAGATAGTAGATATAAGATAGATAGATAGATAGATAGATAGATATAAGATAGATAGATAGATATAAGATAAATAGATATAAGATAGATATATATAAGATAAATAGATATAAGATAGATAGATAGAGATAGATATAAGATAGATAGATAGATAGATAGATAGATAGATAGATAGATATAAGATAAATAGATATAAGATAGATAGATAGATAGATATAAGATAAATAGATAGATATAAGATAGATAGATAGAGATAGATAGATATAAGATAGATAGATAGATAGATAGAGATAGATATAAGATAGATAGATAGATAGATAGAAGATAGATAGAAGATAGATAGATATAAGATAGATAGATAGATATAAGATAAATAGATATAAGATAGATATAAGATAGATAGATAGATAGATATAAGATAGATATAAGATAGATAGATAGAAGATAGATAGATAGATAGAAGATAGATAGATAGAGATAGATAGATATAAGAT